>NC_140492.1:117486121-117492598 GCF_964271855.1 Acomys minous | reverse complement strand
AACCCTAACCCTAACCTAACCCTAACCCTAACCCTAACCCTAACCCTAACCCTAACCCTAACCCTAACCCTAACCCTAACCCTAACCCTAACCTAACCCTAACCCTAACCCTAACCCTAACCCTAACCCTAACCCTAACCCTAACCCTAACCCTAACCCTAACCCTAACCCTAACCCTAACCCTAACCCCTAACCCCTAACCCTAACCCTAACCCTAACCCTAACCCTAACCCTAACCCTAACCCTAACCCTAACCCTAACCCTAACCCTAACCCTAACCCTAACCCTAACCCTAACCCTAACCCTAACCCTAACCCTAACCCTAACCCTAACCCTAACCCTAACCCTAACCCTAACCCTAACCCTAACCCTAACCCTAACCCTAACCCTAACCCTAACCCTAACCCTAACCCTAACCCTAACCCTAACCCTAACCCTAACCCTAACCCTAACCCTAACCCTAACCCTAACCCTAACCCTAACCCTAACCCTAACCCTAACCCTAACCCTAACCCTAACCCTAACCCTAACCCTAACCCTAACCCTAACCCTAACCCTAACCCTAACCCTAACCCTAACCCTAACCCTAACCCTAACCCTAACCCTAACCCTAACCCTAACCCTAACCCTAACCCTAACCCTAACCCTAACCCTAACCCTAACCCTAACCCTAACCCTAACCCTAACCCTAACCCTAACCCTAACCCTAACCTAACCCTAACCCTAACCCTAACCCTAACCCTAACCCTAACCCTAACCCTAACCCTAACCCTAACCCTAACCCTAACCCTAACCCTAACCCTAACCCTAACCCTAACCCTAACCCTAACCCTAACCCTAACCCTAACCCTAACCCTAACCCTAACCCTAACCCTAACCCTAACCCTAACCCTAACCCTAACCCTAACCCTAACCCTAACCCTAACCCTAACCCTAACCCTAACCCTAACCCTAACCCTAACCCTAACCCTAACCCTAACCCTAACCCTAACCCTAACCCTAACCCTAACCCTAACCCTAACCCTAACCCTAACCCTAACCCTAACCCTAACCCTAACCCTAACCCTAACCCTAACCCTAACCCTAACCCTAACCCTAACCCTAACCCTAACCCTAACCCTAACCCTAACCCTAACCCTAACCCTAACCCTAACCCTAACCCTAACCCTAACCCTAACCCTAACCCTAACCCTAACCCTAACCCTAACCCTAACCCTAACCCTAACCCTAACCCTAACCCTAACCCTAACCCTAACCCTAACCCTAACCCTAACCCTAACCCTAACCCTAACCCTAACCCTAACCCTAACCCTAACCCTAACCCTAACCCTAACCCTAACCCTAACCCTAACCCTAACCCTAACCCTAACCCTAACCCTAACCCTAACCCTAACCCTAACCCTAACCCTAACCCTAACCCTAACCCTAACCCTAACCCTAACCCTAACCCTAACCCTAACCCTAACCCTAACCCTAACCCTAACCCTAACCCTAACCCTAACCCTAACCCTAACCCTAACCCTAACCCTAACCCTAACCCTAACCCTAACCCTAACCCTAACCCTAACCCTAACCCTAACCCTAACCCTAACCCTAACCCTAACCCTAACCTAACCCTAACCCTAACCCTAACCCTAACCCTAACCCTAACCCTAACCCTAACCCTAACCCTAACCCTAACCCTAACCCTAACCCTAACCCTAACCCTAACCCTAACCCTAACCCTAACCCTAACCCTAACCCTAACCCTAACCCTAACCCTAACCCTAACCCTAACCCTAACCCTAACCCTAACCCTAACCCTAACCCTAACCCTAACCCTAACCCTAACCCTAACCCTAACCCTAACCCTAACCCTAACCCTAACCCTAACCCTAACCCTAACCCTAACCCTAACCCTAACCCTAACCCTAACCCTAACCCTAACCCTAACCCTAACCCTAACCCTAACCCTAACCCTAACCCTAACCCTAACCCTAACCCTAACCCTAACCCTAACCCTAACCCTAACCCTAACCCTAACCCTAACCCTAACCCTAACCCTAACCCTAACCCTAACCCTAACCCTAACCCTAACCCTAACCCTAACCCTAACCCTAACCCTAACCCTAACCCTAACCCTAACCCTAACCCTAACCCTAACCCTAACCCTAACCCTAACCCTAACCCTAACCCTAACCCTAACCCTAACCCTAACCCTAACCCTAACCCTAACCCTAACCCTAACCCTAACCCTAACCCTAACCCTAACCCTAACCCTAACCCTAACCCTAACCCTAACCCTAACCCTAACCCTAACCCTAACCCTAACCCTAACCCTAACCCTAACCCTAACCCTAACCCTAACCCTAACCCTAACCCTAACCCTAACCCTAACCCTAACCCTAACCCTAACCCTAACCCTAACCCTAACCCTAACCCTAACCCTAACCCTAACCCTAACCCTAACCCTAACCCTAACCCTAACCCTAACCCTAACCCTAACCCTAACCCTAACCCTAACCCTAACCCTAACCCTAACCCTAACCCTAACCCTAACCCTAACCCTAACCCTAACCCTAACCCTAACCCTAACCCTAACCCTAACCCTAACCCTAACCCTAACCCTAACCCTAACCCTAACCCTAACCCTAACCTAACCCTAACCCTAACCCTAACCCTAACCCTAACCCTAACCCTAACCCTAACCCTAACCCTAACCCTAACCCTAACCCTAACCCTAACCCTAACCCTAACCCTAACCCTAACCCTAACCCTAACCCTAACCCTAACCCTAACCCTAACCCTAACCCTAACCCTAACCCTAACCCTAACCCTAACCCTAACCCTAACCCTAACCCTAACCCTAACCCTAACCCTAACCCTAACCCTAACCCTAACCCTAACCCTAACCCTAACCCTAACCCTAACCCTAACCCTAACCCTAACCCTAACCCTAACCCTAACCCTAACCCTAACCCTAACCCTAACCCTAACCCTAACCCTAACCCTAACCCTAACCCTAACCCTAACCCTAACCCTAACCCTAACCCTAACCCTAACCCTAACCCTAACCCTAACCCTAACCCTAACCCGAACCCTAACCCTAACCCTAACCCTAACCCTAACCCTAACCCTAACCCTAACCCTAACCCTAACCCTAACCCTAACCCTAACCCTAACCCTAACCCTAACCCTAACCCTAACCCTAACCCTAACCCTAACCCTAACCCTAACCCTAACCCTAACCCTAACCCTAACCCTAACCCTAACCCTAACCCTAACCCTAACCCTAACCCTAACCCTAACCCTAACCCTAACCCTAACCCTAACCCTAACCCTAACCCTAACCCTAACCCTAACCCTAACCCTAACCCTAACCCTAACCCTAACCCTAACCCTAACCCTAACCCTAACCCTAACCCTAACCCTAACCCTAACCCTAACCCTAACCCTAACCCTAACCCTAACCCTAACCCTAACCCTAACCCTAACCCTAACCCTAACCCTAACCCTAACCCTAACCCTAACCCTAACCCTAACCCTAACCCTAACCCTAACCCTAACCCTAACCCTAACCCTAACCCTAACCCTAACCCTAACCCTAACCCTAACCCTAACCCTAACCCTAACCCTAACCCTAACCCTAACCCTAACCCTAACCCTAACCCTAACCCTAACCCTAACCCTAACCCTAACCCTAACCCTAACCCTAACCCTAACCCTAACCCTAACCCTAACCCTAACCCTAACCCTAACCCTAACCCTAACCCTAACCCTAACCCTAACCCTAACCCTAACCCTAACCCTAACCCTAACCCTAACCCTAACCCTAACCCTAACCCTAACCCTAACCCTAACCCTAACCCTAACCCTAACCCTAACCCTAACCCTAACCCTAACCCTAACCCTAACCCTAACCCTAACCCTAACCCTAACCCTAACCCTAACCCTAACCCTAACCCTAACCCTAACCCTAACCCTAACCCTAACCCTAACCCTAACCCTAACCCTAACCCTAACCCTAACCCTAACCCTAACCCTAACCCTAACCCTAACCCTAACCCTAACCCTAACCCTAACCCTAACCCTAACCCTAACCCTAACCCTAACCCTAACCCTAACCCTAACCCTAACCCTAACCCTAACCCTAACCCTAACCCTAACCCTAACCCTAACCCTAACCCTAACCCTAACCCTAACCCTAACCCTAACCCTAACCCTAACCCTAACCCTAACCCTAACCCTAACCCTAACCCTAACCCTAACCCTAACCCTAACCCTAACCCTAACCCTAACCCTAACCCTAACCCTAACCCTAACCCTAACCCTAACCCCTAACCCTAACCCTAACCCTAACCCTAACCCTAACCCTAACCCTAACCCTAACCCTAACCCTAACCCTAACCCTAACCCTAACCCTAACCCTAACCCTAACCCTAACCCTAACCCTAACCCTAACCCTAACCCTAACCCTAACCCTAACCCTAACCCTAACCCTAACCCTAACCCTAACCCTAACCCTAACCCTAACCCTAACCCTACCCTAACCCTAACCCTAACCCTAACCCTAACCCTAACCCTAACCCTAACCCTAACCCTAACCCTAACCCTAACCCTAACCCTAACCCTAACCCTAACCCTAACCCTAACCCTAACCCTAACCCTAACCCTAACCCTAACCCTAACCCTAACCCTAACCCTAACCCTAACCCTAACCCTAACCCTAACCCTAACCCCCTAACCCTAACCCTAACCCTAACCCTAACCCTAACCCTAACCCTAACCCTAACCCTAACCCTAACCCTAACCCTAACCCTAACCCTAACCCTAACCCTAACCCTAACCCTAACCCTAACCCTAACCCTAACCCTAACCCTAACCCTAACCCTAACCCTAACCCTAACCCTAACCCTAACCCTAACCCTAACCCTAACCCTAACCCTAACCCTAACCCTAACCCTAACCCTAACCCTAACCCTAACCCTAACCCTAACCCTAACCCTAACCCTAACCCTAACCCTAACCCTAACCCTAACCCTAACCCTAACCCTAACCCTAACCCTAACCCTAACCCTAACCCTAACCCTAACCCTAACCCTAACCCTAACCCTAACCCTAACCCTAACCCTAACCCTAACCCTAACCCTAACCCTAACCCTAACCCTAACCCTAACCCTAACCCTAACCCTAACCCTAACCCTAACCCTAACCCTAACCCTAACCCTAACCCTAACCCTAACCCTAACCCTAACCCTAACCCTAACCCTAACCCTAACCCTAACCCTAACCCTAACCCTAACCCTAACCCTAACCCTAACCCTAACCCTAACCCTAACCCTAACCCTAACCCTAACCCTAACCCTAACCCTAACCCTAACCCTAACCCTAACCCTAACCCTAACCCTAACCCTAACCCTAACCCTAACCCTAACCCTAACCCTAACCCTAACCCTAACCCTAACCCTAACCCTAACCCTAACCCTAACCCTAACCCTAACCCTAACCCTAACCCTAACCCTAACCCTAACCCTAACCCTAACCCTAACCCTAACCCTAACCCTAACCCTAACCCTAACCCTAACCCTAACCCTAACCCTAACCCTAACCCTAACCCTAACCCTAACCCTAACCCTAACCCTAACCCTAACCCTAACCCTAACCCTAACCCTAACCCTAACCCTAACCCTAACCCTAACCCTAACCCTAACCCTAACCCTAACCCTAACCCTAACCCTAACCCTAACCCTAACCCTAACCCTAACCCTAACCCTAACCCTAACCCTAACCCTAACCCTAACCCTAACCCTAACCCTAACCCTAACCCTAACCCTAACCCTAACCCTAACCCTAACCCTAACCCTAACCCTAACCCTAACCCTAACCCTAACCCTAACCCTAACCCTAACCCTAACCCTAACCCTAACCCTAACCCTAACCCTAACCCTAACCCTAACCCTAACCCTAACCCTAACCCTAACCCTAACCCTAACCCTAACCCTAACCCTAACCCTAACCCTAACCCTAACCCTAACCCTAACCCTAACCCTAACCCTAACCCTAACCCTAACCCTAACCCTAACCCTAACCCTAACCCTAACCCTAACCCTAACCCTAACCCTAACCCTAACCCTAACCCTAACCCTAACCCTAACCCTAACCCTAACCCTAACCCTAACCCTAACCCTAACCCTAACCCTAACCCTAACCCTAACCCTAACCCTAACCCTAACCCGAACCCTAACCCTAACCCTAACCCTAACCCTAACCCTAACCCTAACCCTAACCCTAACCCTAACCCTAACCCTAACCCTAACCCTAACCCTAACCCTAACCCTAACCCTAACCCTAACCCTAACCCTAACCCTAACCCTAACCCTAACCCTAACCCTAACCCTAACCCTAACCCTAACCCTAACCCTAACCCTAACCCTAACCCTAACCCTAACCCTAACCCTAACCCTAACCCTAACCCTAACCCTAACCCTAACCCTAACC